>NC_083414.1:88936556-88962403 GCF_020745735.1 Hemiscyllium ocellatum | reverse complement strand
CACCAAGGTCTCTCTGCCCCCTGCACCCCTTAAGGCCCTCCCATTCACCATGAAACTCCTACCTTGATTTGAATTTCCAAAATGCAAGACCTCACGCTTCGATATTAAATTCCATTTCTCGGCCCATTTCCCCAACTGATTAAGGTCCTGCTGCAATTTCTGATAAACTTCCTCACTGATCATGCTCCCACTTACTTTAGTGTCATCTGCAAACTTATTAATCATACCTTGTACATTCTCAACCAAATCATAGATAACAAACAGCAATGGACCCAGCCTCCGGTCTGACAAGCATCCTTCCGCTCAAACCTCTGCTTCCTACCATCAAGCCAACGGTGTATCCAATTGGACAGTTCCCACGCATTCTACGTGTTGGAACCTTCCTGAGCAGCCTGCCATGTGGAAACTTATCAAACCTCATCAAAGGACTCTAAGAAATTTGGGAAGCATGATCTATGCTGTCTATGCTGACTGCTCCGAATCAAACCCTGTGTAAGTAATGGGTGCAGTCAATGGCATGCTGTCCTTCATTGTAAGATGATTCGAGTACATACGTAAAGCCATCTTTCAGCTGTCGTAGAACCTTGCTGACAGAGCATTTGGGGCATTCTGTACAGATTTGATGTCCTTTGTAAGGAATGGTTCCCGTACCACAGACACGGATGATCGTAACATGAGGATAGAGTGAAGAAGCTGAGTGTTTAACCTGTAGAGTGTGAGAGACGATAAAATGGTGATGCTGAAACATGAGGAGTAGCAGGGGTCTCTTATTGCCAAAACAGAAATTCCATACTTTACCCAGGAGTTATTGGTTTGATTTATTGTCACGTGTACCTCAGTACAGGGAAATGCTTTATTTATGAGCAGTGGAGGCTGATCATAGTAAGCATGGCCAGACAGATCATAGGGTGGAAATAGACTTGGACAGAGTAAGGCATACAGGTTACACTGAACAGGACATGCACGAGACAAGATCAACATGAACAAGATCAGCATCATTTGAACTTAGAGAGTCCATCCATCAGTCTAACGTGACTGTCCTAATAGTGTCTATGCCTAAATTAACTCTCCTCACGTTATTGTACAGTGGGCGTGTGAACCCGTACTGAACGTCAGGTTGCTCACAATCCCCAACAGAAGCCACAATACCTTCCATCTGAAACAGGTAGCCATTCCCACCAGCTTCCACCCTACACAGAGAACACCAGGCTGTCATCTTGGAGTTAGAAGGTGCCTTCACACAAGACATATGGCTTCCCTCCTCACCACTAGAAAACCACGTTAAAGTCCCACGTGTATATCATGACAGACGGAGCTACGAGAAACAACGTGGACCAGTCTGTCTATGCAGCTTTGCTCCACTTGTTCATCATGTTAGAGCATCAGTTAGGAGACAGCGAGGACTGTTGATGCTGAAGATCAGAGAAGACAGTGGTTTGCTGGAAAAGCACAGCAGGAGAATCGACGTTTCGAGCAGAAGACATTCATCAGGAATCAGCGTCAATTACCTCATTCTGCCCCTGTGTAAGTGCATTGAGGTGGGAATGGCCTCCTTCTGTTCCTGTGTAAGTGACTCAAGGGACTGACTGGCTTCTTCCTCGTCCGATTGGACAGGGCCAAGGGCCTGATTGGGTTACCCCTGGTTCCTGTATGACAGCTCGATGTGCTGACTAGTGTGATGATGCTGTAGCTTTTAGAGGTTATTTTGTTCTGGTTTCTTTTGAGAGAAATTGAATGACCGTTACCAAGCTGGCTAGTTAGGACC
Source organism: Hemiscyllium ocellatum (assembly GCF_020745735.1). Taxonomy (NCBI): domain Eukaryota; kingdom Metazoa; phylum Chordata; class Chondrichthyes; order Orectolobiformes; family Hemiscylliidae; genus Hemiscyllium; species Hemiscyllium ocellatum. The sequence goes on along the minus strand of NC_083414.1, from coordinate 88,960,638 downwards.
ACTTGAGTAACAGCGAGGGAGGCCTTGGGTTTATTTTAATGCAGATGGAATGGGTGTGGTCAGCTCTCACGGATTAGAATTTCTGGGTTTTGATCTCTCAGTAACATCAGCAATTATTGGGGTCTCCACCGAGTTGAAAGCTAAAGTAAATGTCTCCTGGCAGCTACTCTGTATGAAGTTTCTCTTGGTGCTGTTTTTAAATTCTGAATTGGAGAAATATTTGTGTCATTCAGTGTCTGAATATTCCTTTTTTGCCAAGGGCTGTGTTCATGTGATTTTCCAGTATTGGAACAGTTCATTAGTAATAGTTCCTAGATCTCTTATTCTGTTAACTTGTCCAATATAGTTACATTATTCTAAATTCCTCTTTCTTTGGTTTTATTTTATCTATCAGATTTAAGTAAATAGTGTTATCCTGCATACCGAGTTGTTTGACCAGTCACATTGCATCTGGGACAGACACTTGATTTTTTCTTTAAAATAAGAAAATAGTAGAATCTAGGCTACCACCTTCAAATATTGTCGAGGGGCTCTGGTGCAGCCCATCACACTAGAATCCTTCTCTTCCTGAGTAATATGTTGGAGGCACTGAATGGGCTGTCCCTGTTCTTCTCCAATAGTGTCAATGGGCTGAACGACTTCCTCATATTCCTGTGAAACCAGCGTGAGGTGTGGAATAATCTCTTACTTTACTGTGGCAATGTGCAGTGTCAGACAGTCCTTTATATGAATGTTACGGACTCTTTAAAAGCACAAGCCTCAATGGAGTCCATGTCTTGCTGCACATGGACACAGTCCAGTTCAGGAGCTGATGGGGGCGTCAAATTATTCTGAACATTGTCTGATGTCCTCACATTTTGTTATTGGAAAGTTAGAGGGTGTTATTTTTATGAATGTTTTGGTATTAAATGTTGCCGTCAGGAAGACCAGAGGATTTTGTGAGCCATCGCTGGGTGAGGTATGGGATCTGTATTCACAGTGAATTTGGGTCTAGTACATGACCAACAAATGGAGCACAAGTTTCAGAGGGGGGAATCTCTGTAAAGAGAGATGAGGGGCCTCTTTCATACCCAGCCTGGATTTTCCAATTACATTTCTCAAATCACCTCAAAGTATGTGGGACAGTCTTGAAGGGCCGAATGATCTCCTCTGTTTCTGTGCACCAGGTTATAGAAGTAAGTAGTCTCTAAATGCTCCTGCCCAGCAGGTTCAGGGGCCTGAATGGAACACAGGACCACGGGATTGAGGGACAGGAGTGAGTCATTAGAGTCTTTGAGCCTTCTCCACCAGGCACAGAAGATTGTGGCTGATCAGGTGGGGTCTCAGCCCCACTTTCGTGTCTGTGTCCCATTATCCATGACTCAGTTCTCTGTCAAATATTTCAGTAACACAACTTTCAATCAATGTGAACATGGAGGCAAGATAAACTTGCAGTGAAGAGGATTCGGATTTGAAAGGTGCTTTCAGAATTTTTTGTCATCTCTCTTATAGAATCAGAGTCATGCAGAATGGAAACAGATCCGTTAGTCCAATCTGTTCACTCTGATCAGATTTCAAATCTGATCCAGTCCATTTGCCAGCATTTGGCCAATATCCCTCCTCTTTCAGATACTTTTTAAATGTGCGATTGTAACCGCCTTCACCACTTCCTCTGACAGCACTTTATGTACACACATCACTCTCTCTGTGTGAAACATTTATCTTCAGGTCCCTTCTAAATCATTTGTCCTCTCCCCTTCAACGTGTGCTCTCCTGTTCTGGGCTCCCCTTCCCTGGGGAGTAGAACATAGCTGTTCAGAATATCCATGCCCATGATGATTTTATAAACCTCTATAATATCACCTTTCAGCCTCTGACACTCGAGGGGGAAACACCTCAAACTAATCAACCTCTCGCTAAAGGTCAAACCTCCAGTCCTGGGACATCTGTGTAAATCTTTTCTGCAGAAAACCGAGTTGTACGCAGTATTCTTAAAGTGGCCTCACCAACATCCTGTACAGATACAACATGCCACCACACCCCCTATACTCTATGCTCTGACTGATTAAGGCAAATGTGTAAAATGTGTTCTGTACCGCACTGTCTGCATTCGACTCCACTTTCAAGGAACAATGTACCTGCAGCCCTATATCCGTTTGTTTCACAACACTCACCAGGACCTCACCATTAACTGTATAATTTCTGCTCACAAGCTTCCAGTCTGAAAAATACCTCGCTTCCTTCAAGCCAACCGTGACTCGCTTCTTCGTATCCCATGTGACCGAACCTTACTAATCTGTCTACCAATCAGAATGTTATGAACACCTTGCTGAGGTCCATATTGACAATGTCTACCAAACTGCCCTCATCAATCTTCTTTGTCACCTCTTCATAAATCTCAACCAAATTATTGAGACATGGTTCCCCATGCAGAAAGCCACGTTGACTAACCTGATCAGCCCTTGCCTTCCCAAATGTATGTAAATGCTATCCCTCAGAATCCCCTCCAACAGCTCACCCACCATCGACATCAGGCTCACCGGTCCCTTTTCTCGTCCCACTCCTCCACTGCTCACAACAAATGTTAAATGTAACCAGGTCGGTGATGTGGCCGATGATATCGGTCTTAGACTGGGTCAGGGTCAATTTTAGGAACAAGTCAGGCTAGTTTCTTTAATCTGCTAAAATCGCATGTTTATGATCCAGAGCAATGTTACTCCAACTATGATGGAATGCTGAATGGCAAACTGTTTGCAAATAAAGGCTCGATATTTCCCGTTCTAAAAACACTGACACACACACACACACACACAAAATAAACACAATCTCTGCAATTTCACGTTGAAAGAACCTGGTCCAAATATTAGTGCAACTAATGACTAAAGGAAAAATTGAGAGATTGTCCAAAATGTGATTCTGCTTCTGCAGATAATTTACTCACACAGCTGCTAGCAATGGGATTTTATCCTGGGAGAGTTGGATTTGGCTGAATTCCCTTTGCGTTAGGCAGTCAGTAGGTTCCACGTTAGCACAGTGGCACAGTAGTTCGGACTGTTCCATCACAGTCTCAGGGACATGAGTTCAATTCCAGCCTCAGGCGACTATCTGCGTGGAGCTTGCATCTTCTCCCCTTGTCTGCGTGAGCTTCTGATGGGTGCTTCCCGTTTCCTCCCACAGCCCAAAGCTGTATAATTCAAGTGGATTGGTCAAATAGTCCATAGTGTTCAGCGATTTCTACATTAGGTGCACTAGTCAGTGGTAACTGTAAGGGCATGTGAAGGTTACTCTTTGGAGGGTTAGTATGGACTTGTTGGGCCGAAGGGCTTGTTTCCACACTGCAGGGAATTTATAAAAATACGAATGGTAACGATGACAGTAGAGTTTTGTTTGACCTCGCACACGTTACTGTGATGAGGAATAATGAAGGAGAGAGACTGCAATAGGCTGTTTCTTCTCGGGCAGATGACATTTTCTCCCTCTCTGAGGTGAATCACACAATAATGTCATTCTCTCCCAAACTGGACCATGTGAGGTCTCCTTGTACATTGTCCAAACTATGTCTCCATCACATTCCCTGTTCCATGTCGGTGCATCATTGCTGCTGTCATACACAGAGCCATACCCTGAGCAGAAAATGGTCTCGGACGATTTGAAGATATGTTTATATATCCCTGCGTCATTCAAAATACATAGAACATAGAACAGTCCAGCACAGAACAAGCCATTCAGCCCACGATGTTGTGCCGAACACTAATCCTCATATATGCACCCTCAAATTTCTGTGATCATATGCATATCCAGCAGTCTCTTAAATGTTCCCAATGGCCTTGGTTCCACAACTGCTGCTGGCAACGCATTCCATGCTCTCACAACTCTCTGTGTAAAGAACCCACCTCTGAAATCCCCTCTATACTTTCCTCCAACCAGCTTAAAACTATGTTAGCCATTTCTGTCCTGGGTAATAGTCTCTGGCTATCAACTCTATCTATGCCTCTCAATCTTGAATACCTCAATTAGGTCCCCTCTCCTCCTCCTTTTCTCCAATGAAAAAAGTCCGAGATCAGTCAACCTCTCTTCATAAGATAACCCCTCCATTCCATGCAGCATCCTGGTAAACCTCCACTGAACACCCTTCAAAGCATCCAAGTCTTTCCTTTAATAGGGTGACCAGAACTGGACACAGTATTCCAAGTGCGTTCAAACCAAAGGTTTATAGAGCTGCAACAAGATCTCACAACTCTTAAACTCAATCCCCCTGTTAATGAAAGCCAAAACACTATATGCTTTCTTAACAACCCTGTCCACTTGGGTGGCCATTTTAAGGGATCTATGTACCTGCACTCCAAGATCTCTCTGTTCCTTCACACTACCAAGTATCCTGTCTTTAATCCTGTACTCAGTTTTCAAATTCGACCTTCAAAATGCATCACATCTCCATCTGCCACCTCTCAGCCCATCTCTGCATCCTGTCAATGTCCTGCTGCAGCCTACAACAGCCCTCTATACTGTCAACGACACCTCCAACCTTCGTGTCATCTGCAAACTTGCTGATGCATTCTTCAATCCCCTCATCCAAGTCATTAACAAAAATTACAAACAGTAGAGGCCCAAGGACAGAGCTCTGTGGAACACCACTCACCTCTGACTTCCAGGCAGAATATTTTCCTTCCACTACCACTCGCTGTCTTCTGTTGGCCAGCCAGTTCTGTATCCAGACAGCTAACACAGATACCTGTGTTACAATGAATGTTTTGTTTCAACAAATACAGAAATTGCTGGAAAAGCTCGGCAGGTCTGTCAGCATCCAGATGCCTTTTACATGATGTAGCTGTACCAGCCTCCACTACTTCCTCTGGCAGCTCATTCCATACACACACCACCCTCTGTGTGAAAAGTTGCCCCTTAGGCCTCTTCAACGTCTTTCCTCTCTCACTTTCCCAAATGTCCTCTAGTTTTGGACGCCCCTAACCTGGGGAAAAACCTTGACTACAAACCCTATCCATGACCGTTCTGATTTTATAAACCTTTACTGCTGTGAAATGTGACTTCAATCAACACGAATGGCTGTACTTTCAATAATCCAGGGCCGAAATGCTGAAATTCAACACTGACACCTGTTCTTTTCCATCAAGTCACAATTCTAAACCCAGTTTAATCAGTTTGTTCAGATATATTAGGAGACACTTCTGTGGGATTTACACCGAGACCTTTGTGCCCGGAGGTAGGGACACGAGCACCACTCGGCAATCCCCATAAAGCTGTAACATTATTCTCCTGTGTGTTTGTTCATCAGCATGTTATGACATGCTGTGACATACCTCTGCAACAGGCAGGACATGAATCCACACCTTCTGGGCCAGAGCTAGGAACACTACCAAACAATTTCAGGAATTGGAATCAAACCCAGAGCCATGGCTCAGAGGCAGGGACACTACCCACTACACTACTATACCCAGATTTTGGGTCACATTTTAAGGTACAGCGTTCAGCTCGGTGTGGATTTATTATAATCAGGTTACCATTACTGAGCTACACAAAACATTTTGTTTTGTTAAACAAGTGCAAGATCAAAATTAACTATGACCATCTTTAATCGCTATTATCTGTAGTCTGCAATATTAGGGAAAGAAATCCTGCAGACATTCTCTGCCCAATGAAGGGTCTCAACTGGATATTTATTACTGAACACCAGACACGGAGAAAGACCATAATTTCTGGTCCCAAAACACCGATCAGTATAACTCAACTCTCACGTGTGTCTGCCCTCTGCCTAAAACCATGAAATGATACCAGGCCGCTGAGTACTGTCCAGCCTCTCCTCCCCACTGACTGTGTCTGCAATCTGTCCCTCCTCCCTCTAACCACACAAGGCAACCCATGCTCAGGGTCTTTGTGAAAATCAAGGCCAGAGTGTGCAGGCCTCCTGGAGAGGGGTGGGCATTTTAAAATTAAACGGGGAAGGTGAGGAGGTGGGAATATCACTCACTGGCCGAGGCGTGGCAGATGGAATTTAGTTTGGATCAATGTGAGGTATTGGGTTTGGTAAATCCAACAAGAGCAGGACTTATACAATTAAACGTAGGGTCTTTGGCAATGTTGTAGAACAGAGACCTCGGCCATCAGGCATAATTCTTTAAAAGTTGCATCTCATATAGATAATGTGATTAAGAAGGTGTTTAACACACTTGTCTTCAATGGTCAGACCTTTGAGTATTGGTATTGGGACGCCATGTTGAGGTTGTACAGGACATTGGTGAGACCTCTCCCGGAATACTGTGTCCAGTCTGGGCATCCTGCCCGCTCATTCCATAGGCACACCACCCTCTGGGTGAAAAAGCTGCCCTTAGGTCACTTTTAAATGTTTCCCCTCTTACAACTATGTCCTCTAGTTTTGGTCTCCACTACTCTTATAAAATACCTTGACTATTCTCTTTGATATTATTGACCTTGATATTATTAAGCTGGAGAGGGTTCAGAAGAGTTTAACCTGGATGTTGCTGGAAATGGAGGGATTGAGCTATAAGGAGAGGCTGAATAGGCTGGGACTTTTTTCACTGGAGAGTATGAGATGGAGGGGTAACTTTACAGAGGTTTATAAAATAATGAGGGGTACAGATAAGCTGAAGGGCTGATGTCTTTTCCCTTGAGTTGGGGATTCAAAACTGAGTGATATTTTAAGGTGCGAGGAAAAAAGATTTACAAAAGTCAGGAAAGGTAATTATTTTAGACAGAAGCTGGCTTGTGTGTGGAATGAACTTGCAGAGCAAGTGGTGAAAGCAGGGACAGTTACAACGTTTAAAGGACATTTAGATCAGTACATGGATAAGACATCAGTTTGGATGGTGCTGTGAGCAGCTGCCCTCTCTCTCCCCCTCTCTGAGTGAATCCCTGTTGGTTTTCACCCTCTGCCAATGCCGGTGCAGTGGCGTGTGGAGGCCAGCAGAGGGAGGCATTGCATCACTTTCAGCACCACAGAGACTGCCAGACCTGCCCCACACAGAGACACACAGATACACACACAGCAATTGTTAGGACACAGCATAGATCTCATCTGGTAATTTAAACTAAACATAAATAAATGCTCAATTCGCCTCGTAAACTGTTAAAATATGAGTGAGAGAGAACTCCCAAATTCCACTCTTTAAATAAAAACAACAATGTATTTTTTACCACTGAAAGTGAACTGAAAGACCCTCTATCTCTTAACTGCTTATAACCCGACTCCAGCTCTACAGTAATATACTGTTTCTGGGTCTGCCATCCTCTCATATCTCAGGTACTTGTAAGCTCTCAGTTCAGAGCAGCATTCACTCTCTCTTAAAGGTACAGTACACACTTTCAACTTCATCCCATTATACCCTGGTGAATATAGATAAGTGGAACCTATCCAGATTTCTCTTGCTCTGTGGTTTGTCAATATTTCATCTACTCTGTCTCGTATATGTTAAGAGTTTTGTTGCTCCATTCACAGCATGTAATTATATTGATCAGTATTTCACTTGCTCACACTCCTGTGTGTGGTGCAGTATTTCAGTTGTTTCATGGGGACTGTTACACTGTGACAATCTTAATGTTTGTAAATGGCACCAAACCTGCAAGTATTGTAAAGTCTATGGAGGAGAGTGTGGAACTCTAACAGGACAGTAACACGCTGGTAGACGGGAATCAACGCAGAGCAGTGTGAGGTGATGCACTTTTGTATGAAAGATAAAGAAAGACAGTTTAAAACAGGCTGTGCCGTTATAAAGGGGCTGCATGAACAGAGGGCACTGGGTGTAGATGAGCACACACTATTGAAGATGTCAGGACAAGTGGGGAGAGCAGTAAATATCACAGATTAGTGTCAGTATCTGAGCTGTTTACAGGGGGAGGTGTAGGAGGGAGCCTCTGTGCTCCCTTCCTGGGAGGTGGTGGTGACGATGTGTTGTGAGCCCAGCCTCCTGCCCCCCGAGACCGTGGGGATTCCATTTGTACTAGCTCGGCACAGAAGGGAGATGGCATCAGGGCCACGGCTTCTAAGTTGTGCCGGGGGAAACGGAGCTGCCAGTGGGTTTAAAGTGAGAGCTGCCCTTCACTGAACATTGCTCCTTACTCGGTCGGTGGGACGTGGATGTTTCAGAATCCCCACACGAGGCTTCCAGGGTCGTACCAGGGTCCTCCCCACATGGCGGGTGGAGAGGGGGCGAGGGAATGGATATTGGGCACTCCACCACCGGCTAGGCCCTTTGTCCTACTCCAGGCTTTATCTCCTGGAATGGGAGAGAGGGAAGGAGTGAGGGTGGGAGTGTGTGGTCCTGCTGTTAGTGCCGTTGTAGGTGGGGGACATGAGGAGGGGTTCGGATGGAGTCACTCAACAGTGTTGTATCCATGAAGTGTTAATATTAGTGTGAGGGGTAAAGTGGAGGGAGGGAGTGAGAGAGAGGGAGAGAGAGGGAAACAGAGAGAGAGAATGAGGTGGGAAGGGGGGTGGGGAATGTGCAATAACAGATACACAGTGAGTGTGAGAGAGCAGAGAGAATACAGTGACCCTTATCCTGACAGAGCGGGGAAGGTTATTGATGCTTGACCTGTATTGCTGGACACTTCTTCAGACCGCAGATACTGCATTGAGCTGGGTGGTGAGCTCAGACCATGTTCAGTGGGTCTGGTGGTGTGGCCCCCTCTGGGACGTGAATGGCACCCCTCTGTACTAGCCCATCCACCAGGACCTCCGTGCCCCTGTCGACAAATTGTGGTGTAATTGCCCCTTATCTGCCATGCTCAGGGTAAACTGTGCAGGGCAGCTCCGAATTGAGAAAGCTCAACCGTGGGCCCATTGGCCTTTTAAAGATGGCACCAGTGCCAGGGATCACAGAATATTCAGGGGCACCCGGGCGATGGTGAGTACCTCCAGCCATGATGGGTGGGAGAATCAGGCTGGTATTGAATGAGAGGGACACCATGGGGTGGGGTGGGTAGTTAATGAGGTGAGTTCAACACGATAGCACCAGGAAATTAGCACAGCCTCGTGCGGATGATCCCTCTGTCACACTCAATGCACTGAGAGAAATTATTGTCAGAATCTGCCCAATGAGTATTGGACTCTGTTGAAGACAGTCCCATTTACAAATCTATAGAACAAATGTTCATCCAAAACTCTCCATCATCTGACCTCACAGCAATATCCCTTTTTCCCATCTTTCCTAGGAAGACGGGCTCATGTTGCAGGATGTTATCGAAGTGTCTACATTTCAGTATTCTGAAACCTGGGAACACATCCGTCCATGTCACTGTGTCTCAGTCTCCCCCTCTCTGTCTATACCCCAAACCCCTCCCAGGTGGTGATATTTAAACTGATTCCCCCGCCATCTCTCCCTGGCAGGGATGTTCACACCCACAGCACCCCCTTGTCATGGCACAATATAGATATGGAGCTGTAAATGGATTGGAGCAGAACATCGTGTCATTTCCAGCATGGGCTGCAAGTTTCCCCACACTGGGCAGGAATCTAACACAGTGTTACTGAGGAATGCACTGGGGTGGGGTACACAGTCCTACATGCTGGGAGGGTAACTGCTCCTGGGTTACAGATCAATGCACTGGGGTGGGGTACACAGTCCTATATGCTGGGAGGGTAACTGCTCCTGGGTTACAGATCAATGCACTGAGGTGGGGGACACAGTCCTACATGCTGGGAGGGTAACTGCTCCTGGGTTACAGATGAATTCACGGCTGATCACTGCACAGGTCTCTGTGCTGGTCAGACTGTCTGGTTGAGGTTTATAGATAATGCAATGATGTGGTCAGTGCAGCTCCCCGTGCTGGATGGATCTGTAGCCTGTGCACAGTACATCATGGTGGTGGGGTGGGTCGGGGGGAAAGGTGATGGACAGGTCACAGAACTCCACTGAACGTCTGACCCCGACATTCTATAACTGACATTCCCCGGAACGTTCTGACCCCGACATTCTATAACTGACATTCCCCGGAACGTTCTGTCCCTGACATTCTATAACTGACATTCCCCGGAACGTTCTGTCCCTGACATTCTATAACTGACATTCCCCGGAACGTTCTGTCCCTGACATTCTATAACTGACACTCCCCGGAACGTTCTGTCCCTGACATTCTATAACTGACATTCCCCGGAACGTTCTGTCCCTGACATTGTTTGTTTGTGAACGGCCGGACGTCAGTGAATTGAACAAACGATAAGATCCCGAGGGAAGAGATCCCGTTCCAGGGAGAAGGAGACACTGTTCCGAAGGCCCCTCAGGCAGTTAAAGGGGGGAATACGTTTTCCCTGCGTTTACATTTCTTCACGACACAGGATCGACCACAATTTAGACCAAAATACAGAAAATTCCCAAACTCCGTTTGTCTTCAGGAAACTGGGAGAGAATCCTTCAGGACAGCAACGTTCCCACCCTCCGTATTAGGAAATGGGAAGGAGTGACCTGTGTCTGCTCTCGAGTGATCGAGTGTTTGGGAATGTTCCAGAAACCATCTGTCCTTATGGATGTGTCTCTGTGTGTTTGGGGAGGGAGGGTTTCTTATGGTTTATGTCACATTTTTGTCAGAAATTCCGACCTTCCCATTTGTTATTCCAGCTCCAATTATTTTAATAAATCCCTGAATACAGGGACATATTTGAAAATCTCACTGGGTCCCCGATCACACGGGTCCCTTTGCCTCCAGGCTGATGGATAATGGGTTTGTTTTCCTTCCTCACAGTTAACGGAGTGACCATCTATGTCCTGCTTTATAAAGATTGTGGATTGTCTCCATGTGTCAGACGTTACCTGGGGCCATGGCAGCGGCAGATCTCCTGGTCATTATCCTCGACCTGATCCTGAGACACATTCCCATTGTTTATTGGGAACAGTTTTATTTCCTGTACTCCGTCCCCGTGTGTAATATCCACGCCGTCCTGCTTTATGCAGCCACTGACTGCTCTGTCTGGTTCACCGTCACTTTCACCTTTGATCGGTTTGTGGCCATTTGTTGCCAGAAGCTGAAAAGTCAATATTGCAGTGAGAAAACTGCAGCTGTGGTTCTGGGAGCAGTGACTGTGCTGAGCTGTTTAAAGAACATTTTCTGGTATTTTATGCTCAGGGTTTACTATTTCCTGGGGAACGACCCCTGGTTTTGTGATGTAACAGACGCTGTTTATTTCTCCAGTGTCTGGGTCACAATCGAGTTCCTCCACCACATTCTAACCCCGTGTGTCCCATTTCTCCTGATTCTGCTGCTCAATGTTCTCACCGTCAGACACATTTTAGTGACCAGCAGAGCCTGCAGGAGACTCCGCGCTCACACCAATGGGGACGCTCAGTCTGACACAGAAATGAGAAACCGAAAAAAATCCATCATTTTACTGTTTGTGATCTCGGCCAATTTCATCCTGTTATGGTCAACGTTAATGCTGTATTCGATATGGGGCCGGATGGATTGGATTGTGGATACCCCTGTGTATCTCCATCCCTTTGTGCAGGAATTGGGCTTCATGCTGCAGCTCTTCAGTTGCTGCACAAACACCGCGATTTATGCCGTGACCCAGACTAATTTCAGGCAGCAGCTGAAGAATGTGCTGAAATATCCCTTCCCCCAAATCCATCCATCCATCAAATTCCCTCATTAATCACACCATCCGGGATTTTCTCATTTCAGTTCAGTGTTTCAGTGATGAAGCAGCCTGTCGCTATGGTAACAGACTGAGGGGAGCGCTGGTTTGTCCCTCCTTATCCCACAGCGGGGTTACAGGGAAACATTTCAATGTTTCTCACAACTCAGGGGCCAGTGAGAAAAGGCACCATCCCACTGACTGTATCCATCACTTCCATTTGTAACCAATAAAAATGCTGATTACAGCGTGCCGAGCAGCAGAGTGACAGATGTTGTTGTGTGTCTTTGTGTTGGAGAAGCTGAGCTGGAGAGAGACAGACTCAGCCCCATGTCCTGGTCCTCAGGGAAGGGGAGGGCACCGCGCCCTGAACTCAGGAGCTGGGGTTAACTCCCTCCACTGCAGCCTGGCCTCCCCATTACCTCTCCCCTACACTTTCTCCTCAATTCTCTCTCTGTCTCTCATCACCTCTCCTCTTCACACTCCCTCGTTTCCCCTCACACTCACAATCCCCCCAACCCCGGTTTCTCCACCCGCCCACACCTTCCCTATCCCCTCACCCTCACTCTCTCTGTCCTGCTGTCTCTGTCTCCCTCCAGCAGTTCCATCTCTACCCCATTTTCCTCTCCTCCTACCTCCCACATCTCACCCCCACCCCCCCACACTCAGCCTCACGACCAACCAACCCCGCACCCCCCAGTCTCTGGTTCAGAGGGAGAGGGAGGGAGACAGAATGTGTCTGAGACAGGGGGAGGGAGGGAAGGAGGGAGACAGATTCAATCAGAGAGAAACGGAGGAAGGTGGGGGAGTGAGAGAGACACTGATTGAGGGGGGTCAAGAATAAGAGAAGGTGGAGGGAGAGTGAAGGAGAGGGGGAAGAGAGAGAGGGAGCAAGGGAGAGATAGGGTGAGATGGGGAGGGCGAGAGATGGGATGGAGGTTGGGGAGGGAATGTCAAGAGGGAGGGAGAGTGCGAAAGAGGGGATGGGAGAGAGAGGGAGTGCGAGGGGGAGGAAAAGGGAGGGAGAGGGCGAGAGATAGGAGGGAGGGGAGGGAGAGAGAGAGGGGAGAGGTTGAGAGAGGGAGGTTGAAACAGAGGAGTGAGGGAGTGGAGGGCAAGAGAGAGAAGCACGAGAGGGAGGGAGAGTGGGAGAGGGAGGAGTGAGAGGGGGAGGGCGAGAGTGAGGAGGATGAGAGAGGAGATGGAAAGACAGGGGAGACAGAGAGACGAGAGGGAAGGGAGGGGAGGGTGAGACAGGGGGAGGGCAAGAAAATGGGGAGGGTGTGAGGGGGGAGGGCGAGAGATGGGGAGGGCAAGAGAGCGCAGTACACGAGAGGGGAGAGGAAGGTGACGGTGAGAGGGAGGGAGAGAGTGAAAGAGGGGAGGGCGAGAGAGGGAGGAGAGGGAGGGGTGGGCAAGAGGGAGGGCGAGGGCGAGAGGGAGGGAGAGGGCGAGATAGGGGAGTGCGAGAGAGGGGGAGGGTGTGAGAAGGGATGGTGAGAGAGGCGATGGTGAGAGGGGGGAGGGAGGGGATGGCGAGAGAGGGGAGGGGGTAAGAGAGGGGAGGGAGAGAGAGGAGGGCGAGAGAGGGGAGGGAGAGAGAGAGGAGGGTGAGAGAGAGGGGAGGGAGGGGAGGGTGCGAGGAAGGGAGAGGGCGAGAGAGGATAGGGCGAGAGAGGGGGTGGGCGAGAGTGGGGAAGGAGGGAGGGGAGGGCGTGAGGGAGGGTGAGGGCATGAGAGGGAAGGGAGGGAGTGGAAGGTGAGAGAGGGGTGAGGGTGAGAGAGGGGAGTGTGAGAGGTGGGAGGGCGAGAAAGGGGAGGGTGAGAGGGAAGGAGAGAGCGAGAGGGAGGGAGGGGGAGACAGGGGAGGTACGACAGGGTAGGGCAGGGGAGGGCGCGACAGGGTAGCGAGGGAGGGGAGGGTGAGAGAAGGGTGAGGTTGAGAGAGGAGGACAAGAGAGGGAAGGGAATTAAGGGCGAGAGATAGGAGTGCAAGAGAGGGGAGGGCAAGAGAGAGGAGGGAAGGGAGGGAGAGAAGAATGGAGAGGGTGAGAGAGGAGGGTGAGAGAGGGGAGGGAGGGGGGAGGGAGAGGCAGTGAGAGGGAAGGGAGGGAAGGAGAGGGCGAGAGAAGAGAGGCATGAAGGGGAGGGCGAGAGAGGGGATGGAAGAGAGGGCGAGAGGAATGGAGAGGGCTAGAGATGAGGGCGAGAGAGGGGAGGGAGGGGGAGGGAAGGGTGAGAGAGGGGAAGGAGGTCGGGGAGGCTGAGAGGGAGGGAGAAGGAGAGAGAGGGGAGGGAGAGGAGGGCGAGAGGAAGGGAGAGAGTGAGTGAGCCGATGGGAGAGAGAGGGAGCACGAGTGGGGGCAAGAGAGGTGGAGGGTAAGAGAGGGGGAAAGGGAGGGGAAGGCAAGATGGATGGAGGTAAGGGAGGTTGGGGAGGGCGAGAGAGGGGGAGAGGAAGGGGAGGGGACCGTCAGAGAGGGGAAGGAGGGAGGGGAGGCCGAGAGGGAGGTAGAGGGCGAGACAGGGAAGGGAGGGAGGGGAGAACAAGAGAAAGGGAGAGGGTGAGAGAGTGGATGGTAGAGAGGGGGAGCGCGATTGAGTGGGAATGAGAGGGGGAGGGTGAGAGAGGTGGAGAGGGAGGGGAAGGCAAGATGGATGGAGAGTGCAAGAGAGAGGTGAGGGAGGGTGGGGAGGGCGAGAGAGAGGGAGAGGGAGGGGAGGGTGAGAGAGGGGAGGACGAGAAGGTGACAAAGAGAAGGGGACAGAGAGAGGGGGACAGAGAGTGGGGGGACAAAGAGAGGGGACAGAGAGAGGGGAACAGTGAGAGTGGAGACAGACAAAGGGGGATAAAGAGAGGGGGACAGAGAGATGGGGCAGAGAGAGGGGGACAGTGAGAGGGATACAGAGAGAAGGGGACAGAGAGAGTGGGACAGAGAGAGGGGGATAGAGAGAGGAGGACAGCGAAACCGGGGATCGAGAGAGGGGAACAGAGAGAAGGGCACAACAGAAGAAAACAGAGAGAAGGGAACAGAGAGGGGGATAGAGAGAGGGTGATAAAGAGAGAGGGGACAGAGAGAGGGGGACAGAGAGAGGGGAATAGAGAGTGGGGAACAGAGGGGGAGACAGAGAGAGGGGGACGGAGAGAGTCGAACAGAGAGAGGGGGACAAAGGGAGGCGAACAGAGAGGGGGGACAGAGAGAGGTGAACAGAGAGAGGGGGACAGACAGAGGGGAACAGAGAGAGGGTGATAGAGAGAGGAGGACAGCGAAACCGGGGATCGAGAGAGGGGAACAGACAGAAGGGCACAACAGAAGAAAACAGAGAGAAGGGAACAGAGAGGGGGATAGAGAGAGGGTGTGGGACACAGGGGGGACATAAACGGGTGCACAGAGACACGGGGACAGAGAGAGGAGGACAGAGAGAGGAGGGACAGAGAGTGGGGACAGAGAGAGGGATGACAGAGAGAGTGGGGACAGACTTGGGGGACAGACAGTGGGGTAAAGAGTAAGGGGAACAGAAAGGAGGGGACAGAGAGAGGGGGTTAAGAGAGAGGGGCAGAGAGAGAGGGGACAGAGAGATGGGGGACAGATAAGGGGGACAGAGAGAGGGGGACAGAGAGAAGGGGACAGAGAAAAGGGGACAGAGAGAAATGGGAACAGAGAGAAGGGGACAGAGAATGGGGACAGACTTGGGGGACAGACAGAGGGGGGAAGAGAGAGGGGATCAGAAAGGAGGGGACAGGGAGAGGGGTTAAGAGTGAGGGGCAGAGTCAGTGGGGACAGAGTGAGAGGGCGATAGAGAGAGAGGGGGACAGAGAGAGGGGAGACAGAGAGAGGGGTGACAGAGAGGGAGGGTGACAGAGAGAGGGGAGACAGAGAGAGGGTGCACAGAGAGAGGGTGGAGAGAGAGAGGGGGACAGAAAGACGGGGGCAGAGAAAGAAGAGGGACAGACGGGGGGACAGTGAGAGGGGGAGAATGAGGGGGGACAAAGAGAGGGGGTAACAGAGTGGGACAGAGAGAGTGGGGACAGAGAGAGGGGGACAGAGAGATGGGTGACAGAGAGTGGGGACAGAGAGAAGGGGACAGAGAGTGGGGACAGACTTGGGGGACAGGCAGAGGGTGAAAGAGTAAGGGGAACAGAAAGGAGGGGACAGAGAGAGGGGGGTAAGAGAGAGGGGGCAGAGAGATTTGGGACAGAGAGAGGGTGACAGAGAGAGCGTGACATTGAGAGGGGGACAGAGAATGGGGTACAGACAGAGGGAGGACAGGGAGAGGGACAGAGCAGGGTGCAGACTGAGGGGGCAGAGTTGGGTACAAATGGGGGGACAGAGAGAGGGAGACAGAGAGGGAGGAACAGAGAGAAGGGGACAGAGAGAGGGGTCAGAGAGAGGGGGAGAGAGAGAGGGGGCACAGAGGTCGGGACAGAGAGAGAGGAACAGAGAGAGGGGGACAGAGAGAAGGGGACAGGGAGAGAGGTTGGAAAGAAAGGGGGGACAGAGAGGGTGGTAAGTGGAGAGGGTGGACAGAGAGAGGGAACATAGAGAGGGGGATAGAGAGAAGGGGACAGAGAGAGGGAGGACAGAGAGCGGGGGATAAAGAGAGGGCGATAGAGGGAGGAGGACAGAGAGAGGGGGACAGAGTGTGGATGGACAGAGAGAGAGGGGACAAAGAGAGAGGACAGAGAGAGGGGAACAGAGAGAGTGGGGACAGAGAGAGGGGGATAAAGAGAGGGGGGACAGGGAGAGGGGTACAAAGAGAGGGTCAGAAAGATCGGATAGACAGAGAGGAAAAGAGAGTGGGGGTACAGAGAGAGGGGACCAGGGAGAGTGGGATAAGGAGAGGGGGACCAGAGAGAAGGGGACAGAGAGAGGGGGACAGAGGGAACGGGACAGAGAGAAGGGGATAGAGAGAGGGGGATAGAGTGAGGGGAACAGAGAGAAGGGGACAGAGAGAGGGGAGAAAGTTACGATGACAAAGAGGGGGTAGACAGAGAGTGGGGAACCGAGAGAGGGGTGCAGGGAGAGGGGGGACAGAGAGAAAGGGGAACAGAGAGAAGGTGGACAGAGAGAGGGGGGACAGAGAGAGAGGGGACAGAGAGAGCGGGAACAGAGAGAAGGTGGACAGAGAGAGGGGGGACAGAGAGAGAGGGGACTGAGAGAGTGGGGACAGAGAGAGGGGGACAGAGAGAGCAGAACAGAGAGAAGGGGACAGAGAGAGGGGGACAGAGAGAGGGGTGACAGAGAGTGGGGACAGACTTGGAGGACAGACAGAGGGTGAAAGAGTAAGTGGAACAGAAAGAAGGGGACAGAGAGAGGGGGGTAAGAGAGTGAGGCAAAGAGAGTGGGTACAGAGAGAAGGGGACAGAGAGAGGGGGGATAGAGAGAGGGGGATAGAGAGAGAGGTGACAGGGAGTGGGGACAGACTTGGGGGACAGACAGAGGGTGAAGGAGTAAGGGGAACAGAAAGGAGGGGACAGGGAGAGTGGAGTAAGAGAGAGGGGGCAGAGAGATTTGGGACAGAGAGAGGGTGACAGAGAGAGCGTGACATTGAGAGGGTGACAGAGAATTGGGGACAGACAGAGGGAGGAGAGAGAGAGGGACAGAGCAGGGTGCAGACTGAGGGGGCAGAGTTGGGTACAAATGGGGGGACAGAGCGGGAGACAGAGAGAGAGGAACAGAGAGAAGGGGACAGAGAGAGGGGGCAGAGAAAGGGGGACAGAGAGAGGGTACAGAGAGAATGGGGATAGAGAGGGGGGCAGAGAGAGGGAGACAGAGAGAGAGGAACAGAGAGAAGGGGACAGAGAGAGGGGACAGAGAGAGGGGGACAGAGAGAGGGGACAGAGAGAGGGCGACAGAGAGAAGGGGACAGGGAGACAGGTTGGACAGAAAGGGGGGACACAGGGGGGGAAATGGAGAGGGTGGACAGAGAGAGGGGAACATAGAGAGGGGGATAGAGAGAGAAGGGGACAGAGAAAGGGCGGACCGAGAGAGGGGGATAGAGAGAGGGCGATAGAGAGAGGGGGACAGAGAGAGGGGAACAGAAAGAGTGGGGACAGACAGAGGGGGATAAAGAGAGGGGAGCAGGGAGAGGGGTACAAGGAGAGGGTCAGAGAGATGGGACAGAGAGAGAGGAACAGAGAGTGGGGGTACAGAGAGAGGGGAACAGAGAGAGGGGGATAAGGAGAGGGGGAGCAGAGAGAAGGGGAGAGAGAGAGGGGGACAGAGGGAGGGGGACAGAGAGAAGGGGATAGAGAGGGGGGATAGAGTGACGGGAACAGAGAGAAGGGGACAGAGAGAGGGGAGAAAGTTACGAGGACAGAGAGGGGGTGGACAGAGAGTGGGGAACCGAGAGAGGGGGCCAGGGAGAGGGGGACAGAGAGAGGGTGACAGAGAGAGTGGAGACAGAGAGAGGGGGGACAGAGAGAGGGGTGACAGAGAGAGGGGAACAGAGAGAGGGTGGACAGAGAGAGAGGGGACAGAGAGAGAGGGGACAGAGAGAGGGGGAACAGAGAGAAGGTGGACAGAGAGAGGGGGGACAGAGAGAGAGGGGACTGAGAGAGTGGGGACAGAGAGAGGGGGACGGAGAGAGGGGGACAGAGAGACGGGGACAGAGAGATGTGGAACAGAGAGGGGGGACAGAGAGAGGGGGACAGAGAGGGGGGCAGAGAGAGGGGTCAGAGAGACGATGACAGAGAGATGAGGGACATAGAGGGGGGCAGAGAGAGGGGAACAGAGAGAAGGGGACAGAGAGAGGGGAACGTGGAGAGGGGGACAGAGAGAGGGGATAGAGTTACGAGGACAGAGAGAGGGTGCACAGAGAGTGGGGAACAGAGAAAGGGGATCAGAGAACGGGGGATTCAGTGAGGGGGGACAGAGAGAGGGGGACAGAGAAAAGGGCACAGAGAGAAGGGGGACAGAGAGAGGGGTACAGAGAGAGGGGGACAGAGAGTGGGGGATGGAGAGCGGGGGACAGAGAGAGGGGGTCAGAAGGAAGGGAGACAGAGAGAGAGGAGGGACAGAGAGATAGGGACAGTGAGGGGGGTAGAGAGAGGGACAGAGCGAGCGTGGACAGAGAGAGTTGGGACAGAGAGAGAGGGGAAGAGAGAGAGCGGAACAGAGGGGGAGACAGAGAGAGGGGGTACAGAGAGAGTCGAACAGAGAGAGGGGGGACACAGAAAGGGGACAGAGAGAGGTAAAAAGAGTGAGAGGGACAGAGGGAGGGGACAGAGTGAGGGGGACAGAGAGAGAGGGACAGTGAGGGGGGCAGGGATGGGGGGACAGAGAGAGGAGGGAGAGAAGACAGGAAGACAGGAAGGGTGGACAGAGCGTGGGTGGGACAGAGAGAGGGGGACACAGAGAGAGGGGAACAGAGAGCGCGGGACAGAGATACGGGGATAGAGTAAGGGAAACAGAGAGAAGGGGATAGAGAGAGGGCGGACAGGGAGAGAGGGACAAAGAGAGGGAACAGAGAGGGGGGAACAATGAGAGTGGAGACAGACAGAGGTGGATAAATAGAGGGGGACAGAGAGATTGGGCAGAGAGAGGGGGACAGTGAGGGGGAACAGAGGGGGAGACAGAGAGAGGGGGTACAGAGACAGTCGAACAGAGAGAGGGAACAGAGAGGGGCGAACAGAGAGAGGGGAACAGAGAAAATGGGACAGAGAGAAAGGGGACAGAGAGAAGGGGACAGAGAGATGGGACAGAGAGAGGAGGACAGTGAGTGGGGACAGAGAGAGGATGGACAGAGAGAGTGGGGACAAACTTGGGGGACAGACAGAGGGGGACAGAGAGAGGGGAACAGAAAGAAGGGGACAGAGAGAGGGGGGTAAGAGAGAGGGGGCAGAGAGATTTGGGACAGAGAGAGGGTGACAGAGAGAGGTAGGACAGAGAGAGGGACGGAGAGGGGGCAGACTGAGGGGGCAGAGTGGAGGACTCAGAGGGGGATAGACAGAGGGGGACATAGAGAGGGGAACAGAGAGAGGCGAACAGAGAGGGGGACAGAGAGGGGGGACAGAGAGGGGGGATAGAGAGGAGAATAGAGAGAAGGACACAGAGAGACCGAGACAGAGAGAGGGGCAGAGAGCGGGGACAGAGAGACGGGGTACAGAGAGAGGGAGACAGAGAGAGGGGGAACGGAGAGATGGGGGATAGATAAGGGGGACAGAGAAAAGGGGACAGAGAGAAAGGGGAACAGAGAGAAGGAGACAGAGAGTGGGGACAGACTTGGGGTACAGACAGAGGGTGAAAGAGTAAGGGGATCAGAAAGGAGGGCACAGGGAGAGGGGAGTAAGAGAGAGGGGGCAGAGATATTTGGGACAGAGAGAGGGTGACAGAGAGAGCGTGACATTGAGAGGGGGACAGAGAATGGGGGACAGACAGAGGGAGGACAGAGAGGGTTTCAGAGCAGGGTGCAGACTGAGGGGGCAGAGTTGGGTACAAAAGGGGTGACTGAGAGAAGGAGACAGAGAGAGAGGAACAGAGAGAAGGGGACAGTGTGAGGGAGACAGAGAGAGGGACAGTGAGAGGGGGCAGGGATGGGGGACAGAGAGAGGAGGGACAGAAGACAGGAGGACAGGGAGGGTGGACAGAGCGTGGGTGGGACAGAGAGAGGGGGACACAGAGACAGGGGAACAGAGAGCGCGGGACAGAGATACGGGGATAGAGTGAGGGAAACAGAGAGAAGGGGATAGAGAGAGGGCGGACAGGGAGAGAGGGACAAAGAGAGGGAACAGAGAGGGGGGAACAATGAGAGTGGAGACAGACAGAGGTGGATAAATAGCGGGGGACAGAGAGATTGGGCAGAGAGAGGGGGACAGTGAGTGGGGACAGAGAGAAGGAGACAGAGAGAAAGGGACAGAGAGAAGGGGACAGAGAGAGGGGGACAGAGAGAGGGGGATAGAGAGAGGAGGACTGCGAAACCGGGGACCGAGAGAGGGCAACAGAGAGAAGGGCACAGAGAGGGGGATAGAGAGAGGGTGATAAAGAGAGAGGGGACAGAGAGAAGGGGACAGAGAGAGGGGAATAGAGAGAGGGGGACAGAGGGGAGACAGAGAGAGGGGGTACAGAGAGAGTCGAACAGAGAGAGGGGGACCGAGAGAAGGGGACAGAGAAAAGGGGACAGAGAGAAAGGGGAACAGAGAGAAGGAGACAGAGAGTGGGGACAGACTTGGGGGACAGACAGTGGGTGAAAGAGTAAGGGGATCAGAAAGGAGGGGACAGGGAGAGGGGAGTAAGAGAGAGGGGGCAGAGAGATTTGGGACAGAGAGAGGTTGACAGAGAGAGCTTGACATTGAGAGGGGGACAGAGAATGGGGGACAGACAGAGGGAGGACAGAGAGGGTTTCAGGGCAGGGTGCAGACTGAGGGGGCAGAGTTGGTTACAAATGGGGGGACTGACAGAGGGAGACAGAGGGAGAGGAACAGAGAGAAGGGGACAGAGAGAGCGGGCAGAGAGAGGGGGACAGAGAGAGGGCACAGAGAGAATGGGGACAGAGAGAGGGGGACAGAGAGGGGTGACAGCGAGAGGGGGACAGAGAGAAGGGGCACAGAGAGAAGGGGGACAGAGAGAGTGGAACAGAGAGAGGGGGACAGAGAGAGGGCGGACAGAGTGAGGAGGGACAGAGAGGGGGACAAAGAGAGGGGACACAGAGAGAGGACAAAGAGAGGGGAACAGAGAGAGTGGGGGACAGACAGAGGGGATAAAGAGATGGAGGACAGGGAGAGGGGTACAAAGAGAGGATCAGAGAGATGGGACAGAGAGGGGTGAACAGAGAGCGGGGGTACAGAGAGAGGGGACCAGAGAGAGAGGGATAAGTAGAGGGGGAGCAGAGAGAAGGGGTGGGAGAGGGGTGGACAGAGGGAGGGGGACAGAGAGAAGGGGATAGAGAGAGGGGAGAAAGTTACGAGGACAGAGAGGGAGGGGACAGAGTGTGTGGAACTGAGAGGGGGGGCAGCGAGAGGGGGGACAGAGAGAGGGACACAGAGAGAGTGGAGACAGAGAGAGGGGGACAGAGAGAGGGGGTCAGAGAGAAGGGAGACAGAGAGAGAGGAGGGACAGAGAGATAGGGACAGAGAGGGGGATGTAGACAGGGGGACAGAGCGAGAGTGGACAGAGAGAGTTGGGACAGAGTGAGGGTAACAGAGAGAGCAGAACAGAGGGGGAGACAGAGAGAGGGGGTACAGAGAGAGTCGAACAGAGAGAGGGGGACAGAGAAAGGGGGACAGAGAGAGTGCAACAGAGTGAGGGGGACAGAGGGAGAGGGACAGTGAGAGGGGGGCAGGGATGGGGGGACTGCATGAGGAGGGACAGAAGACAGGAGGACAGGGAGGGTGGACAGAGCGAGGGTGGGACAGAGAGCGCGGGACAGATATACGGGGATAGAGTGAGGGAAACAGAGAGAAGGGGATAGAGAGAGGGCGGACAGAGAGAGAGGGACAAAGAGAGGGGACAGAGAGAGGGGAACAGTGAGTGGAGACAGACAGAGGCAGATAAAGAGAGGGGTACAGAGAGATGGGGCAGAGAGAGGGGACAGTGAGAGGGGACAGAGAGAAGGGGACAGAGAGAGGGGGACAGAGAGAAAGGGTCAGAGAGAATGGGACAGAGAGAGTTGGCAGAGAGAAGTGAAAATAGAGAAGGGGACAGAGAGAGGGGGATAGAGAGAGGAGGACAGGGAAACCGGGGACCGAGAGAGGGCAACAGAGAGAAGGGAACAGAGAGGGGGATAGAGAGAGGGTGATAAAGAGAGAGGGGACAGAGAGAGGGGGTAATAGAGTGGGGCAGAGAGAGTGGGGACAGAGAGAGAGGGACAGAGAGAGGGGGACAGAGAAAAAGGGACAGAGAGAAGGGGACAGAGAGAGGGGTGACAGAGAGAGGGGGATAGAAAGAGGAGGACAGCGAAACCGGGGACCGAGAGAGGGCAACAGAGAGAAGGGCACAACAGAAGGAAACAGAGAGAAGGGAACAGAGAGGAGGATAGAGAGAGGGTGATAAAGAGAGAGGGGACAGAGAGAGGGGAAAAGAAAGAAGGGGACAGAGAGACGGGGCAGAGAGAATGGGGACAGAGAGAGGGGGACAGAGAGAGGTAGGACAGAGAGAGGGACGGAGAGGGGAGCAGACTGAGGGGGCAGAGTGGAGGACTCAGAGGGGGACAGACAGAGGGGGAAATAGAGAGGGGAACAGAGAGAGGAGATCAGAGAGGGGGACAGAGAGGGGGGATAGAGAGGGGGACAGAGAGAGCGTGACATTGAGAGTGGGTCAGAGAATGGGGACAGGCAGAGGGAGGACAGAGAGGGGTTCAGGGCAGGGTGCAGACTGAGGGGGCAGAGTTGGTTACAAATGGGGGGACGGAGAGAGGGAGACAGAGAGAGAGGAAGAGAGAGAAGGGGACAGAGAGAGCGGGCAGAGAGAGGGGGCAGAGAGAGGGCACAGAGAGAATGGGGACAGAGAGAGGGGGACAGAGAGAGGGGGGACAGCGAGAGGGGGCAGCGAGAAGGGGCACAGAGAGAAGGGGGACAGAGGGGGTGGTACAGAGAGAAGGGGACAGAGAGAGGGGGACAAAGAGAGGGGTCAAAGAGAGAGGACAAAGAGAGGGGAACAGAGAGAGTGGGGACAGACAGAGGCGGATAAAGAGATGGAGGACAGGGAGAGGGGTACAAAGAGAGGATCAGAGAGATGGGACAGAGAGGGGTGAACAGAGAGCGGGGGTACAGAGAGAGGGGACCAGAGAGAGAGGGATAAGGAGAGGGGGAGCAGAGAGAAGGGCGAGAGAGAGGGGGACAGAGGGAGGGGGAAAGAGAGAAGGGGATAGAGAGAGGGGAGAAAGTTACGAGGACAGAGAGGGAGTGGACAGTGTGTGGAACCGAGAAAGGGGACAGCGAGAGGGGGGACAGAAAGAGTGTGACAGAGAGAGGGGAGACAGAGAGAGGGGGGACAGAGAGAGAGGGGACAGAGAGGGGGAACAGAGAGAAGATTGACAGAGAGAGGAGTCAGAGAGGGGGGACAGAGAGAGGGGGTCAGAGAGAAGGGAGACAGAGAGAGAGGAGGGACAGATAGGGACAGAGAGGGGGATGTAGACAGGGGGACAGAGCGAGAGTGGACAGAGAGAGTTGGGACAGAGTGAGGGTAACAGAGAGAGCAGAACAGAGGGGGAGACAGAGAGAGGGGGTACAGAGAGAGTCGAACAGAGAGGGGGGACAGAGTGAGGGGACAGAGTGAGGGGGACAGAGAGAGGGGGACAGAGAGAGACGGGAACAGAGAAAGCGGGACAGAGATACGGGGATAGAGTGAGGGAAACAGAGAGAAGGGGATAGAGAGAAAGGGACAGAGAGAAGGGGGCAGAGAGAGGGGGATAGAGAGAGCAGGACAGCGAAACCGGGGAAAGAGAGAGGGCAACAGAGAGAAGGGCACAACAGAAGTAAATAGAGAGAAGGGAACAGTGAGGGGGATAGAGAGAGGGTGATAAAGAGAGAGGGGACAGAGAGAAGGGAATAGAGAGAGGGGA